>NC_057805.1:344154188-344163191 GCF_018294505.1 Triticum aestivum
GCACCTAGGGCAGCCGGCCTCCCCCTTGGTCCTTTATATACGGGGGCAGGGGGCACCTCTAAACACACTTGATATACGATATTTTAGCCGTGTGCGGTGCCCCCCTCCACCATATTACACCTCGATAATACCGTTGCGGAGCTTAGGCGAAGCCCTGCATCGGTGAAACATCATCATCATCACCACGCCGTCGTGCTGACGAAACTCTCCCTCAACACTCGGCTGGATCGGAGTTCGAGGGACGTCATCGAGCTGAACGTGTGCTAAACTCGGAGGTGTCATGCGTTCGGTACTTGATCGGTTGGATCATGAAGATGTATGACTACATCAACCGCGTTGTGATAACGCTTCCGCTATCGGTCTACGAGGGTACGTGGACAACACTCTCCCCTCTCGTTGCTATGCATCACCATGATCTTGCGTGTGCATAGGAAATTTTTTGAATTTACTACGTTCCCCAACAGTTTAATCATGTCCACCTTACTAATGAACTGGTTCACAAAAATGAGTTTCATATACTAGTACATGCTAAACCTGTTATGTGTCTGCTTGTTTCTTCTTTTAGAATGCTGACAGAATATTGGGGAAGAGTGCCTTATTAAGCAATGGTAAAGGAAGTAATGCAGATAAGGTTCAGGATAGTGACACATCCTTGTTGGTCTCCAACGAAGCTGATAAAACAGCTAAGGAAGACTATCTTGAAGACAGTGAGACAACCCCAAAGTCCTGTCTTGGTTTAGTGTTCGAGTTACTGGCCACTACCGCTTGCACAAGCTATTCAAACTCACTGTCTGAATCAGTTCGGTTTCTTGAGTCTCAACTACAAGCTGAAAGACATCGATCAGCTGTGCTGCGACAAGAAGCGGAAGGAATGCGGAAGTCCCTGGAGCATTTAGATGCATACTTTCTGGTGCAACAGCAAGCGTTGGAGGATTTTAGCGCCAAATAGGACAAAGCTAATAAGCTTGCTAAGCTTATTGCCAGCATGGTGGATACCCAGGATAACGTTTCTTGAGCTCTTCTGAAGTTGTTTCAGTTATGCTCTTGTTTTGCTACCGCGTTTATTTGCACCGGTGGCCAATTTTGACGGCCAGTGTATGTAATATGCTGCTTTGTTCCCTATATTTGCACTGGTGGCGAACTTTGATGCCCAGTGGATGTAATATGTGTAATAGCGGTAATAGGCTAGCATTAATTGCTTGCTTATTTATTTCCTTATTGTCTTGTTTAGTTGTTTGCTTGTAGTCACTGCAGTTCTTTTTCTGTGTTTTTCTAGTGGCCACAATAACCTATTTTTGGAAATTAGGCCAAAACAATCATGGCAACACACGGACTATTGTAACCATGGGCCTCCTGCGGGCCGTATGATCCATGGGCCTTCTACGGGCCGTACGATCCATTGGCCTTCTATACGGGCCGCGGGATCCATGGGCCTTCTACGGGCCGTACGATCCATGGGCCTTTTACGGGCCGTAGGATCCATGTGCCTTCTATGGGGCGTATCATCATTTTGCCAATCATGGGCCATACTATTCGTGGACCATAACGGCCCATTAATAGGCCGTATTTGATAACTCTATGAAAACAGCCCAACGGGTTTTTTACATGAAAACGGCCCAACGTATTAAAGGGCCACAAACGGGCCGACTGTAACCACGGGCTGAATTTGGCCCACGAGCAGAAAATGACAGTAACGGGCCGTAAGTAACCGAATGTTGGAAATGAGCCCAAGAATAAATGGGCCCTGAGAAGGCCGAAAGATAACATGGGCTGGAAACGGCCCAATGGAATAATGGGCCGTTAATGGGTATGAAGTTATACACTCTTCATTACGGGCCAGTTTCACCACTGGCCGTTAATGGGCCAAGAGTTACAAAGGGCCTCATATGGGCTGAAAGACGTCATGGGCCATACATGGGCCGGAATTTAAAACGGGCTGGAATCATATTGGACGGCCCAGATGACGGTACTGGGCCTAATTCGGAGAGGTCGTAACGGGCCCTGGGTTAGCAGGCTGTAAATGGGCTATATGCGAACAGACCGTTAACAGGCTTTCCGTGGGCCGGCCTGCCACCTTTTGACCAAGTAAAATGGGCCGGCCTTTTCACAGGAATGGGCCTCTCTTGGGCCGTGCCACGTGTCAACGTATCATAGGTGCCTTGGGTCCAATGAGTGGATGACATCTGTCCCAACAGTGAGCCGACACGTGTTTCCTCCAGCCAATGATGATTTTACACGTGGAAAATCCCCATTGGTCGGGGTTGTTAACGGGTTATCGGATCCAAAACCGGACCCAATAGCTTAACGGCGTTCCGTTACGGTGGATGCCACGTGTCAGTCACCCTTGACGAAAGCACTTCTGTGACGCGCGATTTATCTTCATGGAAGTGGACACTTCCATGATGATAATTTTGGTAATGTCATGGAACACTTCTACGACAGCACAGGTATGACTATCTTGATTCTGTCATAAAATCATCATGGATGTACATGCATGACAAAAAACGTGACCTACTGTGACAAACACGTATCATCACGGAAGTGTGTTTTTTTGTAGTGCCAGGTTGCAAAAAGAAATATTCCAGGTTGGGTGTCACCCTGGCGCTTCTCAGATTTAAAGAAGCAAACGGTCTATCAAACAAGGGCTTCACAGAGATGCTAGGTCTTTTGAAAGAAATTCTTCCGGAAGATAATGTGCTCCCCAGAAGCACGAATGAAGCAAAGAAAATTGTTTGCCCATTGGAACTTGAAGTACAGAAGATACACGCTTGTGTGAATGATTGTATATTGTACCGTGGTGAGTACAAAGATTTTCGTGCATGTCCCACATGCAAGCATGCACGATACAAGCGCAGGAGAGTAAAGGACAAGTACAAATTGGACGACGAGATCAAGATAGGAATCCCGTTCAAGGTTGTTTGGTACTTGCCTTTAATTCCAAGGTTGAGGCGTTTGTTTGCGAACCCTAGAGAGGCAAAGAGGTTGCGGTGGCATCATGATGAGCAAATTGCGGATAGGTTTATGAGGCACCCAAAAGATGGGGCTCAGTGGGAATTAATCGACAAAAAGTTTGAAATTTTTGCCAAGGATCCTAGAAGTATAAGGCTCGGGGAGTGTACTGACGGGATGAATCCTTTTGGCGATATGAGCACCAATCACAGCACATGACCGGTGCTTCTGTGCATATATAACCTAGCTCCTTGGTTGTGTATGAAGAAAAAATACATTATGATGTCAATGATTATACAAGGCCCGAAGCAACCTGGAAATGACATCAACATTTACTTTCAGCTACTGGTAGAAGAACTGCTGACAGTGTGGATAGATGTGCCTGCTGTAATATGTTATGATGCTTCAGAAAGGAGATTTTCGATCTACATGCAATGCTGGTGCACACCATTCAAGATATGTCAGCATTAGGCAACACATCGGGGCAGAAAACAAGGGGAGATGTAGGGTGTGTCACATGCATGGATAGGACAGCTAACAGAAGACTTCCCAACTCGTGCAAAACAGTGTATTTGCATCGTCGTAGGTTCTTACGCAAAAGTCACCCATACCGAAAGATGAAAGCTGAATTTGATGGTACGGCAGAGGCAGGTGCGGGCCCAAGACCCTATGAGGGGGAGGTAGTCCACAACATGGCCAAAAAATTAATGTTGTGCTTGGCAAGAACTGCCCTTTGACGGTGAAACTAACACCCAAGGATCAAGTGTTTAAGAAGAAATCGGTGTTCTGGAAATTACCTTACTGGGAGATTCTACGTGTACGTCACTACATCGATGTCATGCACGCAGAGAAGAACGTATGTGAAAGCATCCTTGGTACTCTGCTCAAGATTAAAGGTAAAAGAAAGGATGGTGACGGTTCACGGCTCGATATGCTTGCTGATCAATCACAACGCAAGAGTGAAGCAGAAGATGATGACAAATTCATCAAAGCTCGCCAGAGTTACAATTTCAGTACAAAAGAAGCAACATAGTTCTTCACCTATTTGTTGTTAGTTAATACACCCTCTTCCTACTACGCAAACATCAGAAGTCTCGTGGATTTGAGCTCGGGTAAAATGAAGTTGGGACACATGAAGTCACATGATTGCCACGTAATGTTGACACAAATCCCCCCGGTGGCCATCAGGAATCTGATGGACAAAGATATAAGAAACACACTCATTGACCTCTGTGATTTCTTCAACCAACTATGGCAGAAAGTTGGAGATCCTGAAGAGTTGGATCATATGCAAGATGATATTTCAAGAATATTGTCCAACCTAGAGATGTTTTTCCCACCTCATTCTTTGATGTCATGGTCCATCTCACTGTGCACCTTGTCGACGAGATAAAGTATTGTGGTCCTGTGTTTCTTCGCAACATGTATACCTTCGAGCGGTTCATGGGAATACTGAAGCGCTTTTGTCGGAACCGAAACCATCCAGAGGCAAGCATCCTACAAGGTTATACCGCAGAGGAGGTGGTTGAGTTTTGCACCGAATACATGAAACAAAGACCTATAGGTTTGCCCCTCTCTCGCCACGAGGGAAGGCTGAAAGGTAAGCCGGTCCTTGCTGGCACACAAATGGCTGCACCCGGAGAATTGGCAGAGAAAGCCCATTTGACGGTACTGCTTAACAGCCCAGTTCTCATCGCTTATGCCGAAGAACACTTGGCGGAGATACGCCACAGATTCTTACCAATGGTGCCTTCATCAGATGTGGAGATGAAGGAACACACTTAGAACTACGCCGAATGGATGAAGAATTGTTTGGCACAAGGATCCATCGATGACATTGCTACGTGGTTGGCACAAAAGCCTTCACCTACAGTGCTGACGTACCAAGCATATGACATAAATGGATACATGTTCTACACTGAGGAACATGATAAGAAGACCTTGTATCAGAACAACTCTGTTCAAATAGAATGCATGACTGTAAATGAAGCTGATAAAAGGGTATACTATGGAACCATCAAACAGATTTGGGAGCTTGACTATGTGAAAGTTAAGGTGGCATTATTCAGGTGCCCATGGATCCCTCTTGGTCAGGTAAGGATTGATGAGTACAGGAAGACCTGTGTTAATAGGACAACGATGGCATATCACGCGGACCCATTCATTCTTGCCAGCGATGCTACCCAGATTTTCTTTGTGGAAGACCCCTTGCATAAGAACGGCCATTTAGCGATGCATGGGAAGAGAAGGGTACCGGGTGTCGACGATGTTGCCGATCAGGACGAGTACGATGAATTTGATGAGTTGCCAGCCAAGGGATCACGCACCCGTGTAATAGAGCAGCGTAAAATCATCAAAAAACACAAGTTCATTCGAGGTCAACTTAATGATCCCAGTTCCCCCATGTACATGGGAATTAAGCTGTAAGACTAGTCTTTATGCCTACCCTGCAACTTAATTCGTTCAATTTAGAACTGTCGCGTGTACTGAATTTGTGAGTTATGCCCGGTTTTCTGTTGATGTAAGAACCGTTAATATGTTGACCTTGATATGATGTCACTCAGGCAATGAATATGAACTGTTTTTGTTAGTATTATTATTATATCATAGAGGTAGCACACTCAATTGATCTCACTACAGTATGTGTGAACAAATATATGCAATCTGGTTTGCGAATAGCACACGGTTCGTTGATGAAAGCCGTGTGCCGACCAAACCCCGCCACCCCGCCCACGATCTCAGTCGTGCTTTTTGGTTGGCCAAAACCCAAACCCCATAGATCGTACGTCTGCATCGTTGGATGGTCCCAGACCGAACGGCGATCCTCATCCCTTTCGACAGCACATGCAGTTCCGGTTGTAATTTTATTTTTATGCACAAAATGCACGTTAATCTCAAAAATGTCTTAAATATAGCTAACGATACCTCAAATGCGCCAGGAAATCAAACACGTGGTATATTGGTGATTGCGTACCGTGGGGAAATTTTTATGAGGCCAAACGATGAAGTCACCGGCCACAAGAGTCTGAATTGACATGTCAACTTTTGGAAAACCATGATCCTTCATGTGAGATGCTCCGGTTTGGAAGGAGCGGTCATCAAAACTTGTGCCAAACTTTACCCTTTTTTCACGGGGTCGTGAGAGCATGCCATAGGCACACAATGATTTTGATGATGTCTGAACTCCATCTGAATTTCCCATAATTAAAATACCAACTAGTCCTACGCCAGTGGCCACACCTCGCGACCGAAATGTTTGAAACTTCTCCCCGCTTCTCGAACAAACGGATGAAAACTCACAAAGTGACGCACAAATGATATGTACACCTTTGCCAGGCTGATAGTAAGGGGGCATCAGAGCTAGTATCATACATGCCAACTAGGCAATTTTGATGAGCTATCATAGAATAAATTAAATGAAGGAAGAGAGGGTTAAGTATCATATCATGAAAGCGTACCATAATAAGTGCTATGCTACTATGTGTCATGCATGACAATATAAATAAAGTACTACATATGATACTAGCTACTCTAGGATACTATGCATTAGAGCAAGTATACAATAGAGTGACATAATTAAGACTAGCCACAATGGGTAGTAACATAGAATGTTACTAGTCTATGTTACTACCTCTATACTGGGGAGTAACATATGTGTGTGGTAACATGCAACACTTCGGCTATGTTCGGTTTGCAGGATCAAAAAACATAGGAATAAAAAATGTAAAGGAATAGGGAAAACAAGCACTTATAAAACTGAGGATTTTAAAAGAGAGGAATAGTTGGGTGTGAATGCGTTCGTCGGTAATCAAAGGAAACTGGACATCAATGCGGTAGTGAACTGTAGCTTTAGAATTTTTTATTTGGCTGCAGACTTTTCCCTCGAGCATATGATGGAATATTATAGTATTGGATTACAAGACTGTTTTAGCTCTGTACAGTGTCAGAACCAGTGCGTTGTCTCGACCATCCGCGAGAAAGAAGAGGTCTGACTGGATGTTTCTTTTCCCGCGAAATATGTAGGAATTCCACAGAAACCAAGGACTTTCCCTAGTTTTACTGTTCACTTTTCCTTCACTCCGAACGCACCAAAGGTAGAAAATACCACAAGGTCAGATTCCTTTGTGTTTTCCTCCAGACCGAACGCACCCTTCATTTATTAGGCTATAGACACATCTTTCCGGTTTATAGGGCACAATTCAAAAATATCACCAACCAAGGTAGATGGTGAGTGGTGGAATACTTTTTGTAGTTTGCAAAAGCACCTAATTAATGCTCTTGTTTTCCTCAAAAAATTATGTTTATCAATGCATTAATTTCAATGCATGCATGCATAAAGTACATGCATTGGTCAATTTTCTCTTAATACTTGCATGCAATGATTTAATGCACCTTGGAATCTGAACATGTGATGGGAAACAACCAAATTGAGCCTTATAAAATGGAAAAACTAAAATTTTGAGATAAGCCCTATAAACCGGAAAGGAGGAAAGTGGTGATGATGTGGCAAGCAATAAATAATGAAGAAATGGAGGAAAGTGGTAACATAGCTAGTTACTAGTAGTATGAGTAACATCACACACATATCAAGGCAACATGAGTCTATAGCCTAATAAATGAAGTGTTGCATGTTACCACACATATGTTACTCCCCACTACAGAGGTAGTAACATAGACTAGTAACATGTGCATGTTACTAGTCTATGTTACTACCCATTGTGGCCAGTCTAACTAGCTATGTTACCATTTTCCTCTCTTTCTTCATTTATTGCTTGTCACATCATCTATTTTATCTAGATACGTGTGATGTTACTACCTATATATGTTACCCCACTATGGGTAGTCTAAGCAGGCTATAAGGAATAGAATAATATATATGTGCTTATTAGTTGGAGGAAAGAGAAGAGAAGCGGGCTCTTGGTTAGTAGAGCCAGCTGCAACATGAGACCCAAGACACTTTGTGAGGATGTAAGGTGGGCCAACTATTGATAAACTAGTACGTATATAAAACTTATTATTGTACATGCCCGCAAAGAGGTTGGATGTATATGACATGGCAACTTCTTATAGCCGACCCTTGGCTGTATTATTAACCATGCTCTTAGTGAGGTAGCTAGTATCATAGACGACTAGCTAGTATCAGATCACTAGCCACAGTGGGAGTAACTTCAGCAGTAACATCGACTCCAACTCAGCAAACTTGCTTATGTTGCAATAATTTAATGAGGAGAGAGATAGTTTCAATAACTTAGCTAGTTATTGTAACATCACATGTCCCAATGCAATATGAGTCTATAACCTAATAAATGAAGCTTTGCATGACACTACACTTATGTTACTACGCACTATGAAGGTAGTAACATATATAGTCTAGGGATATGTGTATGTTACTAGTGTACTCTCCATTGTGGCTAGTCTCATACTCCCTCCTTTCCGTTTTAGGCTGGTTGTAATGGTATTATCATAAGCGGTATCATGCATGCCAACTAGACTTTCTGGATGATGTGGCACACAATTAAATGAGGAAAGAGATGATGTGGTATCATATCATGATACCATGTCATATTAAATGTTGTACTACTACTTTGTGTGATGCATGACAATTAGTAAGGCAACCTAAGATGCTAACTTGTGATACTATGCATTACTGAAGTAGTATCCTACACTATCATATGCATGATACTAGTATATGATACTCCCCATTAAACCCAGACTTATAGGGCTCAATTCAAAAATCTCACCAACCAAGGTAGATGGTGAGTGGTGGAATACTTTTTGTAGTTTGCAAAAACACCCAATTAATGCTTTTGTTTTCCTCAAAAATTTATGTTTTCCAATGTATTAATTGCAATACATGCATGCATATATAAATCAATCACACGAGCGCCTCTCTTCTTTTCAAACAAAATTATTCTGTTTGTGCACACGAGTGCTTAGAGGCAACCGTTTGCATAGGCCTTTCCGCGCGCGCGGCGACCGGGGATATTTTTCACCCTTTTCACCTAGGCCGCCAACACCCCCCCCCCACCGTCTGCCCGCATTTCACTCAACTAG
>NC_057805.1:344163542-344194718 GCF_018294505.1 Triticum aestivum
ACTAGTCCACCCAATCTCCTTCGCCAGCTCCCCCCTCCCCCAGATCCATAGCAGAACCCTCTCCGGCGCCGCCGTGCTCACCCCGGCCGTGTGCCCGCTCTTCGCGTAAAGCCTACCTCCACTGTCATTCCCAACACACGGCGGCCCGTGCCTCGCTGTCTTCGTTTGCTTGCTAGCCACCCTCGAGCATATCGATGCAGTAACCCTCGCCTCTCCTGTGGTCCGGCCGGGTTTGCATTAAGAAGCCTGTTAGTTACTGCACTCCATCGAGGTGAGGCAAATTTCCACGCAATCCCTCTTCCAATTTCGTTCCGTATGTTCCCAAATTGGCTATAAAATAACGAAGAGCATATATAAGTGCATTATCTACCTTCCTTACTACATATAAGTTGTATTTGTTCCAATAAGTTACTGCCTATTTACAGATCGCGGGCGCCCGAGTCACACAAACTTAACAAATTAGCCGTACATTTTCTAAATTATTGCATGGCATGTTTAGAAAGCTTGATACCAAATCGTTAGTTTTATGCTTATCCTCCTTTCCTGAGTTTCGCATGTGTTCTCTGTAGATGCCGAGTAGCAGCGACAGCACTCATTCAGGCCATGTATCTTCATCTGATTCGGACAACCCTAGGTCTTCAGAAGATTGTGAGGGATCAAGTAGTCTTGAACGGGATAGAGCTGCAGCAATTACCCTTCCGGTCAGGACACGAAGGAATGCTCCAAGGAAGCCCACACACCAGCCTAAATGTGTATATGAAGTAACCGAGATTGATTTAAAGTCCTGGGCTCCAACTAAACCAGATAAAGCACGCATGAGGTTCAGGAGTGTGTGTGGATTTGTTGGCAGGGAAAGGCTCAACATTAATCTGCCGGGGTTTTGGAAGGCTGACACAGAAACACAGCGAAGGATAGTCCGGGAGATCATGGATCACTTCAATGTTCCAGAGCAGTGGAGAATGCAGGTGGAACACGCTGCACTGAAGAAGGCTAGGGATGCTTGGAGAAACTGGAAGCACGTGTTGTACAAGAAGTACTTGAGTGAAGGCAAGGACCCAATCCCCGCATACCCCCAAATTACAAAGGCAGACTGGGCAGAATCCAAAAGGGTCAGGGCAACTCCAGAGTTTGCTGAGAAGAGTTTCAAGCAATCGGAACTTCCGAAGAAGAACATACACCCCCACCGTATGGGTGTGGCAAGATACTATGGCATGAAACTGATATGGGAACAGGAGGACAAAGTAGCAGTAGCGGCGGGTGGGAATCCGGCCTTTAGTGAAATAAGGGGCAAACGCGCCAGAGACTACTTGCGGGCACGTGCAAAGAGGCGTGATGACGGAACTTATTACTTTGAAAACGCACGTGATGCCAAACTGTATGAAGTGATGGTAGAGGCTTCCAAGATCCCTGGAAGGTTCTATAGGAACTCAGGGCCATCTGACATTCTGTCCATCGCTTTGGATACAAAAGAGCCCCCTGGCCGTGCAAGGGGTATAGGTGTTAATGTCCCTCACAAGAGGGCTTTCACACTCAGCAATGAAGAGAGGCTCGGCATGAAAAAAGCGAGGAGTGAAATGAAGCGGAATGCATTTTTTGAAAAGTCGAAGAAGGAGATTTATCCGGCTGTTCGAAAGGATGTTGAGGAGTCAATGATGATGCACTGACAGATAGCCAGTAGATGGGAGGGGAGGCAGGCATGGATGATGCTGCTTATTGCACGACAACACAGCACAAGAGTAGTTGTGCATCAGCTGACCCCAGCGACACTGAGACTGCAGCTGCTCGTGATGATGCTATATCTGATCTATCTGGAATGAAAGACAGACGGAAGGGCGTGCTTACACATTATGAAGGTACATTAAAATGTGCAACAGCCTGGGTTTGCCCACCCTTCTTGGAAGATGGCCTCTTCTTGGACAATGTGCCATTTTAGCTGAGCTGTGTGAAGTGCTACGTGACTGAAGTAAAGCCTGAATTCAATGAATTTGCCCTGAAGAATGTCCTAGGAGACTTCGATGAGCAAAGGACCTTGGGAGAAACACTGTTACATCACATCTAGTGGCCACGAAAGAAAATATTGTTCATCGATGAGATTCCTGAAGCCCCGCCAAGAGCAACCACTGTCGCCCTCAACCGGTGACGCTCTCCTTGCCACAGCAGCTCTCGCGGGCTGATGCATCAACCTGTGATCAGCCGGACCGACTTTGTGGCGTACAGGCCATGTCATCCTCCACCCCAAAGCAGCGAGTGGCAAGGCCTACAACTGCTGATGACGCACCACCGGTTCAGATGCCGGCCGCTGAAGCAGCGGGGGGAGACCCAGCTGTAGCACATGCTCAGCAGACCAACCTGGTGGAACAGACTGCTAACCAGTCTGATGCTTCGGCACCGCCTGCTAAGCAGTCTGTAGGTCCAGAACGGACTGCTCATCAGTCCGTCGGTCCGCAGGCGCGTGATCAGCATACCAATGCGTCGGCACTTCCTACTCAGCAAACCAATGCGTTGGCATGGCCTCCTCAGCACACCGACAAGTTGACACCACCTGCGCAGAAACCCGATATAGCTTCAATGCATGGTCAGCAGTCTGATGCCTCTGCTCCTACAGCCCAGCAGTCCGTCACAGCAGCACCGCCAGCTTAGCGGTCCAGCATAGATAAACCGTCTACTAAGAAGTCCGTCCAAGCTTCACCGTCTGCTCAGCAGTCTACCTTGCAGGCAACCAGACGTTCTGCCAGAAATGCTTCAAGTAATAAGAAGGAAGTGGCCAAAAAGGCTACACCCACGACCATGAGCAAGTGTAGCGGGAAAGTGAAGAGGAAAGAGAACGATTGCCCCTTACTTAAAGCACTAATCGCCCAGAACCAAATTAACAGCAGCTTGTTCGAATCGGGGAGTAATATTATTTCTGACGCCATGGATGATGAAGAAGTAGAATTGTTGCTTGCTAAAAGAAAAGTAGACGTACTTGAAGCACGCAATTATGTCCATGGCCAGCCATTTCTTGTTGACGAATACTTTGATGAGTGCAGCTCCAGTTGCCGCGAGTTACATGAATATTGCATGGATCAAATGTCAGCAAGTTATCATGCTTTACTAGTCCACTACAATAGAGATCATTTCCGACACGATGCTGGTTCCGTCAATGTGAGTTTCGAGGACTTACATCTCTTCTTCAACTTCAACGTGCTCGATGCCACTCTTGTTAGATGCCTGGTTTTGTAAGTACTTAACAAACTTTGGTCAACTTCTCTATACAAAGCTGTAAATGATAAACAGCTAACTGCATTTTATTCCTCTCAGGGGATTGAACGCGCAGAGATGAAAAAGGGAGAGTGTGTATTTCATAGATCCTGCATTAGCAAATGGCACATCATTAGATGGTAAGGACCGACGGGACTGGGCCGTTAACACAGTCTTCCGTATCTTCGAAAACACGTCACATGCAGAATCATTTCTCTGGCCATATCATGAACGGTAAGTCAAGTAAACAACCACGCATACACTGATTGTCTTTCAGATTTCGACATCATTCGTAAGTTCATGGCTTTCTTAATATGTAGCAATCACTGGATATTGGTATTCATTGTTCCAAACAAGAACACAGTTTACTACATCGATTCTCTCAGAGAGTCAACAAACGCTCAGGATCTGACGCATGTTCAGCAATTCTTGGATAGGTATTGAATTCTATGATGTTGAAATTAATTCGCATCCATATCTGGTTCAATAATTGATGTTGTCAAGATTCATCATCATTTGCAGTGTGCTTGCATTTTGGAAAACTAAACCAGGGAACCTGTTCAAGACGGAACAACGTGCAGCACGAGATCGTTTCTCCGGTAACACACCAAAATCCATTATTTTCGGAAAATTTATCCAACAGTCTGCAAATACCTTTCCTTGCGCTAGTCAAATGTTCAAGCTTCTAAATAAACCTCTTTCTATTTTGTCAAAAGAAAAAATAATACATCTAACACCGGTTAGGTTGTTCCTAACAGGACAAATACATGACTAATTTTGTACAAAAAATTCTAGTGTCCTCAGCAAGAAGCAGGGACCAACCTTTGTGGATACTATGTTTGCAGACACATGATCTCCATCTGCAAATCTGCTGATAGTTGTGATGATCCTCGCGAATTAGTACCAGTAAGTCTATCTTAATTAATATCTTCTACTCCACTCATATGGCACATTCTGATCTTAAAAATACTGCAGCTCATCTTAAAACCGAGGACCCCTGAACCGCTCCCGGCTGGTGAATTGCTGATGGTTCGGAGATTTATCAGTGACTTCTTCCTGGATCACTACATCAATCCCACTGGTGATAATGAAGATTTCAGCATGCGTTCTCCTGAAACATTGAGTAAGAGTTAGCCGCTAAACATATAACGCATGGATCCATTGTTTTCCATCTGATGAGGTCTTCGTATTTCGTACACTATGATCAATTATGTAATGCATATGTGTGTGGACAAATCATTGGAATTTAGCTACCATATGTTCAATTGCAATTGTTGCGAAATCTGATGAATGTTCTTCCTGTGGACACTATTTGTTCAATTGAATATTGTGGTGAATTTGCTTTTTGCGTGCCGATTCAAAATGGGATATTTTTGTTTATTTGTTCAATTGAATATTGTGGCAAATTTGATTTTTGCGTGCCGATTCAAAATGGGATATTTTTGTTTTAACCGGGCAATTGCCCCGCACACGGTTCAACTAAATGAGTGTGTGCGATCCACATCGGAAAGCATACGTCAATCGTAGCGGAACCGTCGGTGATACACAGCAGATCGCAAACGATTTGCAGCGCTACTACGTGTGCATAGATTCTCCGGAACCGTTTGTGATAGCGCGTTATCACACATGAGAACTGGGAGTAAACCGTGCCCAATGCAAAATACAATCCCAGTCGTAATTTTTTCAGGAAACGTGTGGGATCCCAAAGGAAAAGCACACGTCACTCTTGTAGCAACCGTCAGTGATACCTAACGAATCACAAACGGTCTGCAGCACTTGTATGTGTGCGAAGGGGCTCCTGAACCATTTGTGATAGAACATTATCGCAGACGATCTTGTGGCATGTGCCCCCAAGGCAGTCCGAGTTGGACTAGGGGGAGGGGGCGCCCCCCCTTCCTTCCCCTCTCCCTCTCCTTCCCTCCTTCTCCTAGTTGGAATAGGAGGGGGTGAATCCTACTTGGACCGGGAGTCCAAGTAGGACTCCCCCCTATGGCACGCCCTCCTTGGGCCGGCCTCCTCTTCCCCCCTCCTTTATATACGTGGGAGGGGGCACCCCAAAGGCACACCAAGTCTTCTCTTAGCCGTGTGCGGTGCCACCTCCACAGTTACACACCTCGGTCATATCATCGTAGTGCTTAGGCGAAGCCCTGGCCGGTAACTTCGTCATCACCGTCGCCACGCCGTCGTGCTGACGGAACTCTCCCTCGGCCTCAACTGGATCAAGAGCTCGAGGGACGTCATCGTGCTGAACGTGTGCTGAACACGGAGGTGCCGTACATTCGGTACTTGGATCGGTTGGATCACGAAGACGTTCGACTACATCAACCGCGTTACTAAGCGCTTCTGCTTTCAGTCTACGAGGGTACGTGGACACACTCTCCCGTCTCATTACTATACATCTCCTAGATAGATCTTGCGTGAACATAGGAATTTTTTTGAAATACTGCGTTCCCAACATATTGGAGTGTGCAAACGCAATGGAGACGCGGAGAATTTTTGGCGTGCTTCCGGTAGGTGGTGCTATCGTACGTCCATGTTGATGGAGACTTCAACCCATGAAGGGTAACGGTTGTGCGAGTCCACGGAGGGATCCACCCATGAAGGGTTCACAAAGAAGCAAACTTGTCTATCCCACCACGGCGATCGCCCACGAAGGACTTGCCTCACTCAGGTACATCTTCACGAAGTAGGCGATCTCCTTGCCCTTACAAACTTCTTGGTTCAACTCCACATCACAACGGAGGCTCCCAAGCGGCACCTAACCAATCTAGGAGACACCACTCTCCAAAAGGTAATAGATGGTGTGTAGATGATGAACTCCTTGCTCCTGTGCTTCAATTGATATTCTCCCCAACACTCAACTCTCTCTCTCTCTCTCTCAGATTTGGCTATGATGGAAGAGGGATTTGAGTGAAACCAACTTGGGGAAGGCTAGAAATCAAGGTTCAAAAGGTTGGAATGGAATATCTTGATCTCCACACATGATTAGGTGGTTCTCTCTCAGAAAATAGATGGTGGAATTGTAGTCACGTTCTGATGGCTCTCCTCAATGAGGAAGAAGAGGTGGAGGGGTATATATAGCCTCCCCAAAAATCCAACCGTTACACACTTTTGACTCATCTCGGTGGCACCGATTTGGGAACTCGGTGGCACCGGTATGTTCAAAAATATGAACGTTACGAATCTCGGTGGGACCGACTGAAACAACTCGGTGGGACCGATGTGCTAGGGCTTAGAGAAAACATCATCTCGGTGGCGCAGATTGCATCAACTCTCTGGGAACGAAGTGAAGCAATAAGCAACAAAGAATCTGTCAAGCCAACTCGGTGAGACCAATTGCTTAAACTCAGTGAAATCGAAGCGAATGCAATAGATCACAGAGCGCTGGCAAGGCCATCTCGGTGGGACCGAGATCCGTATCGGTGTGACCGAATCGTTAAGATTTCTGGCAGTGGCTATGTCAGAAGAACTCGGTGGCTCCAGGTAGAAAGAATCGGTGGGGCCGAGTTTGGAATTAGGGTTTTGACATATTTGGATGGAGAAAGTGGTTGAGAGTTTTGGAGCAATATGACTAAGCACTTGAGCAAGTAGACCATTAAGAAACACCTCATCCCCTTTTAATAGTATTGGCTTTCCTATGGACTCAGTGTGATCTTGGATCACTTAAATAGAAATGAAGAGTCTTGAGCTTTTGCCAATCTTTGTCCTTATCATTTTGAAGGGGTTCCACATCCTCTTGTCCTTGCCACTCCATTGTTGAACTTATCTGAAACATGCTAGAGAAAACTATTAGTCCAACAAAGGATATGTTAACATTAATTACCAAAATCACCTAGGGAGCACTTTTGCTTCCAATCTCCCCCTTTTTGGTAATTGATGACAACATACATCAAAGCTTCAAGTAAATGATATGAAGAGTAATAAGTAAAGCTTTGGAAGAACATGTAACATTCATAAGCTCCCCCTACTAGGCAATCATGTGATGATAAAATTTAAGGACATATGAATGCATAGCATGACAGAGTAAGAAATGAGTTACATGTATCTTGGTCACATGCATAAGAGAAAAAACAAGTGTTGATAGGTTCTACCATCATGCTTTATGAATCCATCTTGCAAACAATATGTGCAAAAGCAAAAGATCATCATGCACATGAGTCTGATGCATAAACTTACCTTGCAGTTCTTGAGCTGACTCTTGAAGAAGTAATCTTGAGAAAACAAGGTTAGATAACACAAGAAAACTTCAAACAAGAAGGATTTCAAGATCCACGAGAATACCAAGACTGGGATGACATGTAATAGGTGAGTACCACATAGTAAGTACTTCATTCAGATATAAACATGTCCCCAAGAACTTTAAAGATTTGCAATAAATTCTAGGGATTTTTCTCCCCTTAAAAATGGACTCTTTCTCCCCCTGAATCATCATTGGATAATGGGAGAAGGTAGGGCAAGATAAAATCAGGGCAGAAATATAGAAATCAGAGCAGAAATGAATGAGATCCAAAAATATCTCAAAACAAATACTAACATGTCTTTCCCCTCTTAAAGACATGTGACTTCTCTCCTCTTATGGTATTGCACTTATCTTCCTTTCTTAGAAGAGTTTTCTAAGAGTAAGCTTTGATGTGCTCTCTCTCCCCCTTTGACATCAATTTCCAAGATGGGTAGTGTTCATGGATATGATTCAAGTGAGTATGATCCTTAAGATACACAAGCAAGCATAATGTAGTTCAAGATGCAGACAGAGGAAAAGAATCATTGAGTGGAGCTGAAGAGAATAGGCAATAAATGATGGCAAAAAGTTTTCTCAGCAGTGAAATCGGTGGCGTCTATATGTTCCATCGGTGACTCCTAGATAGCAGAGCCACTAAAGGTGCTCAACAGTGAGACTGAGTGAGTCCGTTTTAATAGTACCAATGAACTGCATATAGGTGAAACTTGTATTTTGGTCTGCCTGATAGGCTTAAATCGGTGGAACCGAGTTCAAAGCTGAAGAGAAGTTTTGTCAACTCAGCTCACTTTGCAAATGAAATTTCACAAGGATTTTCAAGGAATTTTCATAAGGATTTGCAATGAACTAAACTTGGATATAAACACAAATAAAACAGAAACCAAAAGAGATCTAGATGAAGTTGAAGGGAAACACAATAGTAAGAAAACATGCAATGGAAATACACTACAAAAGAACATTAGAGAACTTCATCTAGAGGTGGTCGGCGACAAAGTCACCTCTGTTAGAGTATATTGACTTAGGAGTCAAGTGTGATCACTTGATCGTAGGTCATACTCATCGTTTAAGTTGAAAATGGGGTTGCCATTTTTCATTTAAGCGTCTCGATTTATTCACATCTTGTTGAGGTGCTTTAACCCATGACTTGGAGTAAAACTTCTCTAAGATGGAATGACATACCTTGGGTTGTGGTGTTGATTTTGATCATGTAGATGAACTTGTGTTGGATGCTCAAGGTTGATGTAGTCCATCAAGAGTTGGAAGCATCCTTTGGAGTTGAAGTTCATCTTTCTACATGGGTTAGTCTTGCAAGGACTAGCACTTGTGTATCCAAATTGACAGTCATGAAATTTGACATATTGAGGTAGTCAAAAGATATGTTGAGTGTGTTCATGCTTCCTTGATTCCAACAACCAAAACATAGATACTTGGTGATGTAGAAATTGCTCAAGATATGACTGGTTTGCAATCTCATAGATTGAGGCTCAACCAAGTACCTACAAGGGTTAGATAACATGCAAGGGTGCAAATATATCCAAGATAAATGATCATCATTGTAAGAGAAGTATCAAGGATTAGTCACATAGGCTCATGCCTTGCACGTATCCAAGGAGTCTCTACTCCAAATTTGAGGCATCAACGATATTCAATTCACCTCTCAAACGGCAAAATATATTTTCATCAAGTGATTTAGTGAAGATATCCGCCAATTTCTTGTCGGTACGAACATGCTTAAGGTTCATATCACCTTTAGCAACATGATCATGAATGAAATGATGACGAACTTCAATATGCTTAGTTCGAGCATGTTGCACGAGATTGTGAACAATCTTAATGGCACTCTCATTGTCGCAAAGCAATGGAACATGTTTCACATGTATCCCATATTCTTTAAGATTTTGGGTCATCCAAAGTAATTGAGCACAGCATGATCCGGCGGTAATATATTCAGCTTCGGCGATGGATAAGGATACCGAGTTTTGTTTCTTGGAGGACCAAGAGACTAGGGATCTACCAAGAAATTTAGATGTACCCAAAGCGGACTTTCTATCAACCTTGTCACCGGCATAGTCCGAATTGGAATAGCCAACAAGATCAAAAGATGACCTCTTAGGATACCAAATGCCAAAGTTTGGTGAATGAATTAAATATCTCACTGTCCTTTTCACGGCCTTAAGATGACACTCTTTAGGTGCCTCTTGATATCGTGCAGACATGCACACACTTAGCATAATATCGGGATGGGAGGCACATAGATATAATAATGAACCAATCATAGATTGGTAACCTTTTGGTCAACCGGGTTACCATCCTTAGTCAAGTCAAGATGTCCACTAGTAGGCATGTGTGTTTTCATACCTTTGCTTCTTGCATATTGAAATTCTTGAAAAGATCCTTGGTACACTTTGTTTGTGAGACAAAGGTACATTCCTTAGTTTGCTTGATTTGCAATCCAAGGAAAAATTTGAGTTCACTCATCATAGACATCTCGAACTTCTCCGACATTAGCCTTCCAAACTTTTCACTAAAATGGGGGTTAGTGGAACCGAATATGATATCATACACATAAATTTGGCACACAAATAGTTCTCCATTAACACTTTAGTAAAAAGAGTAGAATAAATTTTCCCAATTTCAAAGCCTTTCTCAATAAGAAACTTAGTCAAGCATTTATACCAAGCTCTATGGGCTTGTTTAAGACCATAAAGAGCTTTGTGAAGTTTGTAAACATGATTAGGTTTCTTGGGATTAACAAAGCCGGGAGGTTGTTTAACATAAACTTCCTCTTCAATTTCACCATTTAGAAAAGCTTTTTTAATGTCCATTTGGTATAGAGTGATATCATCGTGATTGGCATAAGCAAGTAAAATGCGAATGGACTCAAGTCTAGCAACAGGGGCATATGTCTCACCATAGTCCATACTGTTAGGACCGAGAGTATATCGACCCGAAGGGGGGTGAATGGGAGATTAAAAAATTCTTGTGAATGTTTTGAACTGATCCCAAACACAACAGCGGAAATAAGGTTCGGTACAAATGAACTTAATCACGCACACTATAGAGGAACATATCCCTCGAGGTAGGAAGCAATAATAGTTCGAGCATATGATATCACAGGTTTGACAATGATGAAGGTAATGCAATATGAGAGCAAATGCAGTAGCATGAGAGAATATAAGGTATGAACTATGAAAGAAAAACACGAGAAGGAACTATGACGAGGAGAATGAGAGTGACACGGAGAAACCACGACATCCTTAATAAGATAAGTGCGAAGAGAAAAGTACGCGACTGGAATGACTAAACAGAATGACGAGAGAGCAACAAGGTGATCAACAAACTTTCGACAGATGACAATGACAGATATGACAGATACGAACGAAATGCAATATACAATGATTGATCAGATATACTGTCGTCACAGAGCACGAAAGTAAACTACAGAAGGTAATGCAGTAAATTAGAGTGAACCACTGGTGCTCGATGGCGACAGATGAATTTGGTAGACCAGTCCGCCCTTCTGCCAAAGGACTACATCTGGTTGGATGGGTTGTGATTTAACACAGAAGATAAACTCTCTTCGCCCTATCTCCTTCAACTCGGAGCTGATCAGACTCCAGTTGATTTCACTCGTGGTAGATACTTGTCGGTGATCTCCAAACCTTCGATCGACCTCTGCAAACCACAATGACTCTTGGTTGCGGAAGATCTTGCTCGATGAAGACAACAACTCTTCAACAGTCGAGCCGACACCTATCCGTCTAGAGAGTGTGCAGCTCTCAAGAGTAATAGGTACAAGAACTCTAACTCATAACTACTGTGATGCTCAACCACTGTCTAAGTTTGGGCTCTCGATTTTTCTCTCGGTGGATCTTAAACTCAAATCACTCAGAGAGGGGATGCTCAATCAATCTTCTCAGAAATCTTAAGTGGAGCAGCCAACGGACAACGTTGGAGCGGGGTGGCTATTTATAGTCGCAGCCTTCCCTGAAGGGAAAAGACCAAATTGGACATGTGGAGCAGACAATGGCCGAACGACACGAGTCCAACAGTCGAAAATTGAGCACAACGGTAACATTCCTTGCGGAGCAAGTAATGCTAACTCCTCAGTTCAAAAGATATCTCCTGCAGAAAAACGTCTACTGCCGGCAGGTAATCATTCAAAACATAAAGAGATTTCTCTCAGTCTCGCATAAGTTTTGGGCTAAGCATCACATCAGATCTAAGCTTCGAGAACCTATACCCCTCTTAATAGTATGGAGGTCCTATGACTCAAATAAGTGAAAGAAGAACAACGAAATGAATACTATGTCTTCACTTTGTCTTCGACTTCCATTCACTGTAATCAATCTTCTTCGGACTGAAACTCCGAACCAATTGCTTCACATCAGCAATAACTTTTCGAGGGGCTACCTTCTTCACATCAATCTTCTCGTCTACATGTCTTCAACAGATGTAGCTCATTCTTCTCTGCAATGAAGATATTCCTCAGAGAAGTTCCTCGAACTTGACACCGGAGACAGCATTCTCTTCGATTCTGCATGGACTATTTCTCTCTGTGTGCACTAGCAAACAAATCAGTCCATGCCTGTTTCTGTCAACAATCTCCAAAACACAAGAGGGCAAATATTGCACCAACACATACCTTCGACTGAGTGTAGCCTTGAGCGACGAGACAGGCCTTGCTGCGTACAACTTGTCCATCTTCATCTTGCTTATTCTGAAACACCCATATGGTTTCAATGACGTTATGATCATCGTTGGGCTTTTCAACCAATGCCCACACTTAATTCCTCTCGAAGTTGTGTAGCTCCTCGTGCATAGCATTTATCCAATCCGGATCCTCAAGCGCTTCTTCTACCTTCATAGGTTCAACACTAGAAATGAATGAGTAGTGTTAACAAAAGTTAGCCAAATGAGTTTTAGAGTGAGTGATTCTCCCGGTTTGGATGTCATCGAAGATTTGTTCAACGGTATGATCTCTTGAGACTCTTGGTCTAACTCGTGAGAGCTTTTTCTTGGGTTGAGGTGGAACATCCTCATCATCATCATCTTCTTCTTCATTGTCGGTGGCGTTGTCGTTTGCTTATGGAGGTGGAGAAGGAGGTCGAGGTGGTTCATCTTGTTGTACTTCCTCATTTCCTCCATCTTGATGTGTTCCACTTGTGGATGCGTCCAAGTCAACTTGTGGTTCACCTTGATGTGAAGTTGAGGCTTCCACTTGAATGGACGAGGTACTGTCCTTCACCTCCGTTGGTCGAATTTTGCAAATAGACAAATCTTGAATTGCTTTTGAGGGATCTTTGTCTCCTACATCAATTGGCAACTGCTCTACTTGTGAGCCGTTAGATTCATCAAACTTCACTTCTACCGTCTCTTCAACCTTTCGGGTGAAATTGTTGTAGACACGGTAAGTGTCAGAGTTTGAGCCATAACCGAGTAGAAAACCTTCATGAGATTTAGGAGCAAATTTCGAACAACAATGCTTATCAATAATATGGCCCTTTGAGCCAAATACTCGAAAGTATCCAACTTGGGGTTTGTTACCGGTGAGTAGCTCGTATGCCATTTTATCGAGAAGCTTGTGAAGATATACTCGATTTGTAGCATGACAAGCTGTCTCTGAAGGAAATATGCCCTAGAGGCAATAATAAAGTTGTTATTTATATTTCCTTATATCATGATAAATGTTTATTATTCATGCTAGAATTGTATTAACCGGAAACTTAGTACATGTGTGAATACATAGACAAACAGAGTGTCACTAGTATGCCTCTACTTGACTAGCTCGTTAATCAAAGATGGTTAAGTTTCCTAGCCATAGACATGAGTTGTCATTTGATCAACGGGATCACATCATTAGAGAATGATGTGATTGACTTGACCCATCCGTTAGCTTAGCATTATGATCGTTTAGTTTATTGCTATTGCTTTCTTCATAACTTATACATGTTCCTATGACTATGAGATTATGCAACTCCTGAATACCGGAGGAACACTAAGCTACAAAAGCTTCGTGATGAACTATAATATGCAAGGGATGGATAAGATGATTCCCGAGCTCTTCGCAATGCTAAAGGCTGCGGAGGTAGAAATCAAGAAGGAGCATCAAGTGTTGATGGTCAACAAGACCACTAGTTTCAAGAAGAAGGGCAAAGGGAAGAAGGGGAACTTCAAAAAGAACGGCAAGCAAGTTGCTGCTCAAGTGAAGAAGCCCAAGTCTGGACCTAAGCCTGAGACTGAGTGCTTCTACTGTAAAGGGACTGGTCACTGGAAGCGGAACTGCCCCAAATATTTGGCGGAGAAGAAGGATGGCAAAGTGAAAGGTATATTTGATATACATGTTATTGATGTGTACCTTACTAATGCTCGCAGTAGCGCCTGGGTATTTGATACTGGTTCTGTTGCTAATATTTGCAACTTGAAACAAGGGCTACAGATTAAGCGAAGATTGGCTAAGGACGAGGTGACAATGCGCGTGGGAAATGGTTCCAAAGTCGATGTGATCGCCGTCGGCACGCTACCTCTACATCTACCTTTGGGATTAGTTTTAGATCTGAATAATTGTTATTTGGTGCCAGCGTTAAGCATGAACATTATATCTGGATCTTGTTTGATGCGAGACGGTTATTCATTTAAATCAGAGAATAATGGTTGTTCTATTTATATGAGTAATATCTTTTATGGTCATGCACCCTTGATGAGTGGTCTATTTTTACTAAATCTTGATAGTAGTGATACACATATTCATAGTATTGAAACCAAAAGATATAAGTTTAATAATGATAATGCATCTTATTTGTGGCACTGACTTTTAGGTCATATTGGTGTAAAGCGCATGAAGAAACTCCATACTGATGGGCTTTTGGAATCACTTGATTATGAATCACTTGATGCTTGCGAACCATGCCTCATGGGCAAGATGACTAAGACTCCGTTCTCCGGAACAATGGAGCGAGCAACAGACTTGTTGGAAATAATATACTGATGTATGCGGTCTGATAAGTGTTGATGCTCGCGGTGGGTATCGTTATTTTCTGACCTTCACGGATGATTTGAGCAGACATGGTTATATCTACTTGATGAAACATAAGTCTGAAACATTTGAAAAGTTCAAAGAATTTCAGAGTGAAGTGGAAAATCATCGTAACAAGAAAATAAAGTTTCTACGATCTGATCCTCGAGGAGAATATTTGAGTTATGAGTTTGGTCTTCATTTGAAACAATGTAGAATAGTTTCACAACTCACGCCACCCGGAACACCACAGCGTAATGGTGTGTCCGAACGTCGTAATCGTACTTTATTGGATATATGGTGCGATCTATGATGTCTCTTACTGATTTACCGCTATCATTTTGGGGTTATGCTTTAGAGATGGCTGCATTCACGTTAAATAGGGCACCATCTAAATCCGTTGAGACGACACCATATGAACTGTGGTTTGGCAAGAAACCCAAGTTGTCGTTTCTTAAAGTTTGGGGCTGCGATGCTTATGTGAAAAAGCTTTAACCTGATAAGCTAGAATCCAAATCAGAGAAATGTGTCTTCATAGGATACCCAAAGGAGACAGTTGGGTACACCTTCTATCACAGATCCGAAGGCAAGATATTCGTTGCTAAGAATGGATGCTTTCTAGAGAAGGGGTTTCTCTTGTAAGAAGTGAGTGGGAGGAAAAGTAGAACTTGATGAGGTAGTTGTACCTGCTCCCTTATTGGAAAGTAGTTCATCACAGAAATCAGTTCCAGTGATTCCTACACCAGTAAGTGAGGAAGCTAATGATGATGATCATGAAACTTCTGATCAAGTTACTACCAAACCTCATAGGTCAACCAGAGTAAGATCCGCACCAGACTGGTATAGTAATCCTGTTCTGGAGGTCATGTTACTTGACCATGATGAACCTACGAACTATGAGGAAGCGGTGATGAGCCCAGATTCCGCGAAATGGCTTGAAGCCATGAAATCTGAGATGGGATCCATGTATGAGAACAAAGTATGGACTTTGCTTGACATGCCCAATGATCGGCAAGCCATAGAGAATAAATGGATCTTCAAGAAGAAGAAGACTGACGCTGAGGGTAATATTACTGTCTACAAAGCTCGACTTGTTGCGAAAGGTTTTCGACAAGTTCAAGGAGTTGACTACGATGAGACCTTCTCAACCGTAGCGATGCTTAAGTCCGTCTGAATCATGTTAGCAATTGCCACATTTTATGATTATGAAATTTGGCAAATGGATGTCAAAACTGCATTCCTTAATGGATATCTTAAAGAAGAGTTGTATATGATTCAACCAGAAGGTTTTGTCGATCCAAAAGGTGCTAACAAAGTGTGCAAGCTCCAGCGATCCATTTATGGACTGGTGCAAGCCTCTCGGAGTTGGAATATACGCTTTGATAGTGTGATCAAAGCATATGGGTTTATACAGACATTTGGAGAAGCCCGTATTTACAAGAAAGTGAGTGGGAGCTTTGTAGCATTTCTGATATTATATGTGGATAACATATTGTTGATCGGAAATGATACTGAATTTCTGAATAGCATAAGAGGATACTTGAATAAGAATTTTTCAATGAAAGACCTCGGCGAAGCTGCTTATATATTAGGCATCAAGATCTATAGAGATAGATCAAGACGCTTAATTGGACTTTCACAAAGCACATACCTTGACAAAGTTTTGAAGAAGTTCAAAATGGATCAAGCAAAGAAAGGGTTCTTGCATGTGTGGTACAAGGTGTGAAGTTGAGTCAGACTCAATGCCCGACCACTGCAGAAGATAGAGAGAAAATGAAAGTCATTCCCTATGCATCAGCCATAGGTTCTATCATGTATGCAATGTTGTGTACCAGACCTGATGTGTGCCTTGCTATTAGTTTAGAAGGGAGGTACCAAAGTAATCTAGGAGTGGATCACTGGACAGTGGTCAAGAACATCCTGAAATACATGAAAAGGACTAAGGATATGTTTCTTGTTTATGGAGGTGACAAAGAGCTCGTCGTAAATGGTTATGTCGATGCAAGCTTTGACACTGATTAAGATGACTCTAAGTCACCAACCGGATACGTATTTTTATTGAATGGTGGAGCTGTCAGTTGGTGCAGTTCCAAGCAGAGCGTCGTGGCGGGATCTACGTGTGAAGCGGAGTACATAGCTGCTTCTGAAGCAGCAAATGAAGGAGTCTGGATGAAGGAGTTCATATCCGATCTAGGTGTCATACCTAGTGCATCGGGTCCAATGAATATCTTTTGTGATAATACTGGTGCAATTGCCCTGGCAAAGGAATCCAGATTTCACAAGAGAACCAAGCACATCAAGATACGCTTCAATTCCATCCGCGATCAAGTCAAGGAGGGAGACATAGAGATTTG
The DNA here is from genome assembly GCF_018294505.1 of Triticum aestivum. Taxonomy (NCBI): domain Eukaryota; kingdom Viridiplantae; phylum Streptophyta; class Magnoliopsida; order Poales; family Poaceae; genus Triticum; species Triticum aestivum. Next base: position 344,180,389 of record NC_057805.1, read on the forward strand.
CAAAATAAATACGGATCTGAATGTTGCAGACCCGTTGACTAAGCCTCTCTCACGAGCAAAACATGATCAGCACCAAGACTCCATGGGTGTTAGAATCATTACTATGTAATCTAGATTATTGACTCTAGTGCTAGTGGGAGACTGAAGGAAATATGCCCTAGATGCAATTATAAAGTTGTTATTTATATTTCCTTATATCATGATAAATGTTTATTATTCATGCTAGAATTGTATTAACCGGAAACATAGTACATGTGTGAATACATAGACAAAAAGAGTGTCACTAGTATGCCTCTACTTGACTAGCTCGTTAATCAAACATGGTTAAGTTTCCTAGCCATAGACATGGGTTGTCATTTGATCAATGGGATCACATCATTAGAGAATGATGTGATTGACTTGCCCCATCCGTTAGCTTAGCACTATGATCGTTTAGTTTATTGTTATTGCTTTCTTCATAACTTATACATGTTCCTATGACTATGAGACTATGCAACTCCCGAACACCGGAGGAACACTTTCTGTGCTACCAAACGTCACAACGTAACTGGGTGATTATAAAGATGCTCTACAGGTGTCTCCGATGGTGTTTGTTGAGTTGGCATAGATCGAGATTAGGATTTGTCACTCCGATTGTCGGAGAGGTATCTCTGGGCCCTCTCGGTAATGCACATTACTATAAGCCTTGCAAGCAATGTGACTAATGAGTTAGTTACAGGATGATGCACTACGGAACGAGTAAAGGGACTTTCCGGTAACAAGATTGAACTAGGTATGATGATACCGACGAGCGAATCTCGGGCAAGTAACATACCGATGACAAAGGGAACAACGTATATTGTTATGCGGTTTGACCGATAAAGATCTTCGTAGAATATGTAGGAACCAATAGGAGCATCCAGGTTCCGCTATTGGTTATTGACCGGAGATGAGTTTCGGTCATGTCTACATAGTTCTCGAACCCGTACGGTTCGCACGCTTAACGTTCGATGACGATCGGTATTATGATTTTATGTGTTTTGATGTACCGAAGGTAGTTCGGAGTCCCGGATGTGATCAGGGACACGACGAGGAGTCTCGAAATGGTTGAGACATGAAGATTGATATATTGGAAGGTTATTTTTGGACACCGGAATGGTTTTCGGATGAGTTCGGGCATTTATCGGAGTACCGGGGGGTTACCAGAACCCCCCGGGGAGTTAATGGGCCTTAATGGGCAATGGTGGAAGAGAGGAGGAGGCGTCCAAGTGGGAGGCGTGCGCCCCCCAAGCCCAATCCGAATTGGGGGTGGGGGCTTTCCTTCTCTCCCTCTCCCTCTTCCTTCTTCTCCTACTCCAACTAGGGAAGGGGGAAACCTACTCCTACTGGGAGTACGAATCCCCCCCCCTTGGGCGCGCCCCATGAGGCCGGCCCTCCCCCTCCTCCACTTCTTTATATATGGGGGAGAGGGGCACCCCATAGGCACACAAGTTGATTCTTAGCCGTGTGCGGTACCCCCCTCCACATATTTCCACCTCGGTCATATTGTCATAGTGCTTAGGCGAAGCCCTGCGTCGGTAACTTCATCATCACCATCAACACGCCGTCGTGCTGACGAAACTCTCCCTCGACCTCAGCTGGATCTAGAAGTTTGAGGGACGTCACCGAGCTGAACGTGTGCAGATCGCGGAGGTGTCGTGCCTTCGATACTTGATCGATTGGATCGCGAAGACATTCGACTACATCAACCGCGTTACTTAACGCTTCCGCTTTTGGTCTATGAGGGTACATGGACACACTCTCGCCGCTCGTTGCTATGCTTCTCCTAGATAGATCTTGCGTGATCGTAGGAATTTTTTTGAAATACTACGTTCCCCAACAGTCTCAACCGCTTCTGCCCAAAAGTGTCTTGGCGTTTTGTATTCATCAAGCATCGTTCTTGCCATCTCGATAAGGGTCTGATTCTTCCTCTCAACAACTCCATTTTGTTGAGGTGTGTACGTAGCTGAGAACTCATGTGAAACCCCTTCTTCATCAAGAAAGGTGTCCCCATTGGCTTTCTTGAACTCCCTTCCATTATCACTTCGAACCTTCTTGATCTTCACTTCAAATTGGTTTTGGGCCTTCTTGGCGAAGTTATTGAAGATCTTTTGGACCTGCGATTTGTCATCAAGAAAGAACACCCACGTAAATCTTTAAAAATCATCAAGAATGACCAAACCGAAAGAGTTACCGCCAAGGCTCTTATAAGCATTGGAACCGAAAAGATCCATGTGAAGTAGCTCAAGTGGTCTTCTTATGGTCATGATGTTCTTCACGGGATGACTTCCTCCAACTTGTTTTCCTGCTTGACAAGCACTACAAAGTCTATACTTGTCAAATATAATATCTTTAACACCAAGGATATGATCACCTTTAATAAGCTTATCAAGATTTCACATGCCCACATGACCTAACCTTCTATGCCATAACCATCCTTTAGAAGATTTAGCAATTAAGCAAGTACGAGGTTGGGCTCTCCTAGTGAAATCAACAATGTATAGATCACCTCTACGAATGCTGGTAAAGACCATATTATGATTATCTCTACGAAACACTTGGCAATCTACTTCGATAAATAGAACAATGAAACCAAAGTCGGCTAATCTAGATACGGAAAGAAGATTGTAACCAAGAGATTCAATGAGCATAACATTTTGAATAGAGCTATCATTGGATATGGCCACCTTACCAAGGCCAAGTACCTTACCCTTGGAGTTATCTCCAAAAGTTACATACTTGCATGGACCATCATGTTTAGCAAGCTCATGGAACATGTCTTTATCTCCGGTCATGTGATCAGTACATCCACTATCGAGAATCCACTCTTTTCCTCCGGCCATGTAGTCACAAAAGTTTGCCATGAGACTAAGATTTCTCATAGTCTCATCAAAGTCAATATCACTTTCTTCATCTTCATCATAATAGCCATGCTCAATGTCATCATCATGTATGTGATCATCACCTAGAGCAAGTGATTCATTAGATTAACAACCATGACAATGTTCAAGTTTATGAATTCTAATTGTCTTCGAGATGATGCTACCAATGATTCCAACATTTCCCTTAGCACGCATAAGATCACGGAGCTAAAATAGACATTCATCAAACTTGGGATCACTAGGTTCCAATTTTTGAAAGCAATAGACTTTTGGAGAATATCATCTAGATTTTTCAGCGAGTAATTTGGAAAGCGTTCCTCAAGATAATTCCATATAGTAAATGTGCATTCAAAAGTAGGTAAGCACACAAGCAAATTTCTAGGCAATCCTCTAGTGATAAGATCAATAGTTCTAAGATTGCGAACCATGTCAAGATACTCATCGGGGGTAGGATGCAAAGGATCAATAGGAGGCACATAAGGGCTAAGAATATACTTGTTCAAATATTCATTGAAAATCTATAGCATCTCATTTTTTCCATGAACCATAAAACTCCCCATCAAGAATAGGCACTCTACGTCTAATACGCCCGAACGTAGACTCATCCATCTTCCTCCAGTGGCGATTAAACCAAAGCAATGGAGACCAAAGTTCTGATAGCAATTGAAAGGATCAAGAAGAGGGGTCTAGAGGGGGTGATTAGACCCTTGACAAGCAAAAGTGGCAGTTTTTAATTTCTTCAAATTAAGGTTGAGTTTAGCACATGTTAAAGCACACATAATACATCTCAAGCAAGCATGAGAAGAGTATAGGCAGCAGAAAAGGTAAAGCATGCAATTTGCAAGAAAATAAAGGGATGGGATTGGAGTGTGCAAACGCGATGGAGATGCAGAGAATTTTTGGCGTGCTTCCGATAGGTGGTGCTATCGTACGTCCACGTTGATGGAGACTTCAACCCATGAAGGGTAAAGGTTGCACAAGTCCACAGAGGGATCCACCCACGAAGGGTCCACAAAGAAGCAACCTTGTCTATCCCACCATGGCCATCACCCACGAAGGACTTCCCTCACTCAGGTAGATCTTCATGAAGTAGGCGATCTCCTTGCCCTTACAAACTTCTTGGTTCAACTCCACATCACAACGGAGGATCCCAAGCAACAGCTAACCAATCTAGGAGACACCACTGTCCAAAAGGTAATAGATGGTGTGTAGATGATGAACTCCTTGCTCTTGTGCTTCAAATGATAGTCTCCCCAACACTCAACTCTCTCTCTCTCGGATTTGGCTATGGTGGAAGAGGGATTTGAGTGGAAAGCAACTTGGGGAAGGCTAGAAATCAAGGTTCAAAAGGTTGGAATGGAATATCTTGATCTCAACACATGAGTAGGTGGTTCTCTCTCATAAAATGGATGGTGGAAGTGTAGGCACGTTCTGATGGCTCTCCTCAATGAGCGAGAAGGGGTAAAGGGGTATATATAGCCTCCACAAAAATCCAACCATTACACACTTTTGACTCATCTCGGTGGCACCGATATGTTCGAAAATATGAATGTTAGGAATCTCGGTGGGACCGACTGGAACAACTCGGTGGGACCAATGTGATAGGGCTTAGGGCAAACATCATCTCAATGGTGCCGATTGCATCAACTCGGTGGGACCGAAGTGAAGCAATAAGCAACAGAGAATCTGTCAAGCCAACTCAGTGAGACCGATTACATAAACTGGTAGACCGAAGCGAACGCAATAGATCACAGAGCGCTAGCAAGGCCATCTCGGTGGGACCGAGATCCGTATCGGTGTGACCAAATTGTTAGGGTTTCTGGCAGTGGCTATGTCAAGAGAACTCGGTGGCTCTGGGTAGAAAGAATCAATGGGGCCGAGTTTGTGTTACGCCCTCGATTCAATCGTACACTAATCATACACGCAAATGTGTACGATCAAGATCAAGGACTCACGGGAAGATATCACAACACAACTCTAGACACAAATTAAAATAATACAAGCTTTATATTACAAGCCAGGGGCCTCGAGGGCTCGAATACATAAGCTCGAATACACAAGAGTCAGCGGAAGCAACAATATCTGAGTACAGACATAAGTTAGACAAGTCTGCCTTAAGAAGGCTAGCACAAAAGCAACATCGATCGAAAAGGCAAGGCCTCCTGCCTGGGAGCCTCCTAACTACTCATGGTCGTCGGCGGCCTCCACGTAGTAGTAAGAATCGGCGGTGGCATCTGGCTCCTAGGCTCCGACATCTGGTTGCATCAACCGGAAAGAAGAAGAAAGGGGGAAAAGGGGGAGCAAAGCAACCGGGAGTACTCATCCAAAGTACTCGCAAGCAAGGATCTACACTACATATGCATCGGTATCAATGAAATGGGCTGTATCTGTGGACTGGACTGCAGAATGCCAGAAGAGAAGGGGAAAGCCTAGCCTATCGAAGACTAGCATCTTCTGGAAACCACCATCTTGCAGCAACAGGAGGGAGTAGGGTAGCATAAAGTAAAGTAGTAGAAGTGTTATCAACCTCGGCCAGAGATCCTTTCTCGACTCCCTGCGAGAAAGCAATCCCAGAGCCATACTATCTAGTTATCATCACAATCCATTACTCATCACAAGTATCCAGTTCTAGTTGTATCGATCGGGATACAACTCCAAGTGTCCGTTATCGTAGGACAGGCTATCGATAGATGTTTTCTTCCCTGCAGGGGTGCACCAACTTACCCACCACGCTCGATTAACTCCGGCCGGACACACTTTCCTGGGTCATGCCCGGCCTCGGCCAAACAATACGCCGCAACCCGACCTAGGCTTAATAGAGAGGTCAGCACGCCGGACTAAACCTATGCCCCCAGGGGTCATGGGCCATCTCCCTGGGAACTCCTGCACGTTGCGTACGCGGCCGGTGAGCAGAGCTAGCTACCTCCTTTAAAAAGGCAGGTGCTTACCAGTCCAACTCGGCGCGCGCCGCTCAGTCGGTGACGTCTATTATGCTTCGGATGATGCATACGACGCAGAACGCCCATACTATGCCCACGTGATGGTTAGTGCTATCAGGCCAGAGGCCCCTCAGATCAAATATCCAAATCATAGTGGATTAGGAGCACGCAGTAACAAGCAGAGACTCACGAAAGATGTGACCCCGTTGCCCCGTCTCGAGGACTTGCGGCAAGGGCTAGGAATGCCCGGCCACGCCTCGTAATTATCTCACGGGCACCCTCCAGGTCAACCCGACTCCTCATCACTCGCAAATATGCTCGCGCGGGTACCCCTCAGGGCCGACCCGTCTTTAGTAACAGGGTTCAGTGTAAAGTCATAGTAACCATAGTAACCGTGTGTCCAAACATCAAGGGGAAAACCCGAGGAATCACCCCCGGTGAATTCCACTCGATGTAATCATCAAGGTGAACGTAAGAGGAACGACCCCCGAGGTTCACACTTGAGGGGTTGCACGACAGAGTCGTATCGGAAGTGGTTAAGGCAGAATCACCCCCGATGACCACGACCGAATAGCTACACTATAGGGTTAACATCAGAAGTGCTGTAGAGGTCTCACCCTCGGCACTCGATAGTAACCCAGTAGTGTCGAGCAACTAAGGGGAAAGTGATGTGCGGTGCCGGGGCCTGGTCTTCGATCCCATTGATCGGGTCTTCAATGATGAAGCAGGGGCAACAAGGACAAAGGTGGGGGTCACTGATGGATCACTAACCAACCTATACTAAGCAGTTTAGGATAAGCAGGTAGGTAACAATGAGCAGGTTACAAAAGTAGGCTATGCATCAGAATAGGAGCAAACAATAATAGTAGCAAAATCTAATGCAAGCATGAGAGAATGGAATGGGCGATATCGGGATGATCAAAGGGGGGGCTTGCCTGGTTGCTCTGGCAAGGAGGGGGGTCGTCGTCGACGTAGTCGATCACAGGGGCAGCATTGGTCTCGGGGTCTACCGGAGAGAAGAGGGGGAAGAAACAGTAAATATAAAGCAAAGATAGCATCACAAAGCATAACGTGGCAATATGTTGTGTCGGGTGTGACCTAACGTATGGCTACACGATATAGGTGAAGGGGGAATTCAACCGGGAAGGTTTTCCCAGTTCCGGACCTGTGTTAGACAGATGACCGGAGCGGGAAAGTTCCATGTTCAGATAGTTAGAGGCATCTGACAGGTAAACGGACCGCGTGTCCGGATTCGTTGGATTTTTCTGAGCAACTTTCATGTAGAAAACATTTTCATCGGAGTTACGGTTTATTACCTACGATTTTTGCAAGATTAAAACATATTCTGAAATTATTTGAAATAACAGAAAAGGAAATATGACGTCAGCAGAGTGTCAGCATGACATCAGCAGGTCAACAGACCCGTTGACTGGTCAAACTGACCAGTGGGTCTCACCTGTCATAGACAGTAGGGCTAACAGAGGTTAACCTAAACTAACTAAGTTAATTAATTAGAAGGGGCCCACCTGTTAGTGTCTAATTAGGTTAATTAAATTAGCTTAATTAACTTCGTTAATTAGGGGTGTGTGGGCCCCATCTGTCAGTTGCATGGGCCGGTCCAGTCAGCATGGTGGACCAGGTCAACAGGCAGGCCGGGCCCCTGGGACCCACGGGTCAGCGACCCAGGTGGTGGCCCCAGGCTGTCCACGTCGGCGGGCGGCGTTGGCGCGCCGGCGGCGACCTCCAGGACGACGGCGCGGCTCGGCCACGGTCGGAAAATGGCCACCGGGGACCGTTTGGACCGGCGCGAGCACCTACAGGTGCAGGGGGCGGCGTGCTCCCAGCTGGCGCATCGGTGGGTTCGAGGGCTGGCCGGAGTGGCGCCGGCGACGAGCAGGGGCGGTGGCGGTGTTCGGGGGCGCGTCGGGAAAAGCCTACGGGGCACTAAATCGACCGCGGCTGGTCGCGTTCGAACGCGTACTCGATGCCGCGTCGCGTGGTGTGGTCGGTTGGACTCGGGGGTGACCGGAGCTACGCCGGCGACGAGTGGAGGCGGCGGTGACTTTCGGGTGATCGACGCAACGGCAGCAGCAGCGCGCAAAAGGGCGAGGCAAAGGGGGGTAGCGAGGTCCTACGCGCGCGGGCGAGCTAAACGGGCACTGGCGCGGGACCATTTGGTCGCCGGAAGCTCGTCGGCGATGAGCTCCCGCGGTGATGGGCTCGGGCACGTACGAGACGGCAACTACGGGCACGTTGGGGCGAGGAGAAGAGAGCGGGGAGGAAGGAGAGCTCACCGAGCAGCACGCCGATGGCCCTTGGCAGTTTAGGAGCGCGGGGAAAGGCTGAATCGACGACGGTGGCGTCGCGGTGGACGGAGATGGGGACGAGGACGAACGGTGGCTGCGGTGCTTCCCGGTTCCAGCGGAGGGCGCCAGCCGAAGGAGTCGACCCCGACGGAGCTCACCGTCAGGGTCAGCGGACGCGGGGCCGTCGGTGGCCGCGACAACGACGGAGGGCGGCGGCGACTGCGCTCGAAGGTGGACGGGGAACGAGGGGGAGAACAAGGAGGGATCTGGTGGGGAGAGGAAAAATATCTGGCGGGGAGGGGGCTGACGAGGACGAGGTCGAGGGGGGAGGGCTCGTCCTTATCCCCGACGTTGCCGCGGCGTGGGGCGGCGAGCCGGTCAGGCGGCGACCGTGGGCACGGGCGCTCGGTCGCCCGCACAGTGAAGACGACGCGGGAGGGGGAGCTGGGCGGCCTGGGTCGGCCAGGTGGGCTGAGGCCCAAGGGGGGCGCGGTGGCCAGCTGGGCCAATCGGCCCAGTTGAGGGGGGGCTTTTTCCTTTTTCTGATTTCTCTTTTATGTTAAAATCAGAGACATCTAGGGAAAATTTTGGGCTACCAAAATACTTTGAAAAAAATGTGGGACTGGCCACTTAAATTCTTTCTAGTATTTGTCACTGCCACAAAGAGTTTGGGGCCATCAGGAGTTGTCCAAGCATTTTTAGAAAATGAAAAGGACATCTTAAATACTATTGGACTAGATAATAAATTCCCAGGGGCAATTTGGGAATTCCAAAAATGTTGGCTTCAACATGAAAAATATCTAGGGATTATTTGCCATAGGATGAACTATTTTATTTGCATGAAAGAAGAAGCAAATATTTGACATGCAATTTGAATTTGAATTTGAAGCAGATTTTGGACAAGTGGCATTTTGGCATGATGATCATGATGACATGACCTTCATTAGGGGGAGATTACTGTAGTGTGATGCTGGGGATGTTACAGTTTGGAATTAGGGTTTTGACATATTTGGATGGAGAAAGTGGTTGAGGGTTTTGGAGCAATATCACTAAGCACTTGAGCAAGTGGACCATTAAGCAACACCTCATCCCCTTTTAATAGTATTGGCTTTCCTATGGACTCAATGTGATCTTGGATCACTTAAATAGAAATGAAGAGTCTTGAGCTTTTGCCAATCTTTGTCCTTGGCATTTTGAAGGGGTTCCACATCCTCTTGTCCTTACCACTCCATTTTTTAACTTATCTGAAACATGCTAGATAAAACTATTAGTCCAACAAAGAATATGTTGACATTAATTACCAAAATCACCCAGGGAGCACTTGTTCTTTCAATCCCCCCTTTTCGGTAATTGATGACAACATACATCAAAGCTTCAAGTAAATGATATGAAGAGTAATAAGTAAAGCTTTGGAAGAATATGTAACATTCATAAGCTCCCCCCACATGTATACAATCATGTGATGATAAAATCTAAGGACATATGAATGCATAGCATGACAGAGTAAGAAATGAGTTACATGTATCTTGGTCACATGCATCAGAGCAAAAACAAGTGTTGATAGGTTGTACCTTCATGCTTTATGAATCCCTCTTGCAAACAATATGTGCAAAAGCAAGAGATCATCATGCACATGAGCGTGATGCATATACTTACCTTGTAGTTCTTGAGCTGACTCTTGAATAAGTAATCTTGAGAAAACAAGGTTAGATAACACAAGAAAACTTCAAACGAGAAGGATTTCAAGATCCACAAGAATACCAAGACTGGGATGACATGTAATAGGTGAATACCACATAGTAAGTACTTAATTCAGATATAGACATGTCCCCAAGAACTTTAAAGATTTGCAATAAATTCCTTAAACATGGACTCTTTCTCCGCCTGAATCTAACATTGGATAATGAGAGAAGGTAAGGTGAAATAAAATCAGAGCAGAAATATAGAAATCAGAGCAGAAATGAATAAGATCCAAAAATATCTCAAAACAAATACTAACATGTATTTCCCCTCTTAAAGACATGTGACTTCTCTCCTCTTATGGTATTGCACTTCTCTTCCTTTCTTAGAAGAGTTTTGTAAGACTAAGCTTTGATGTGCTCTCTCTTCCCCTTTGACATCAATTTCCAAGAAGGGTAGTGTTCATGGATATGAGTCAAGTGAGTATGATCCTTGAGAGACACAAGCAAGAATAATGTAGTTCAAGATGCAGATAGAGGAAAAGAATCATTGAGTGGAGTTGAAGAGAATAGGCAACAAATGATGGCAAAAAAAATTCTCCGCAGTGAAATCGGTGGCGCCGATCTGTTCCACCGGTGACTTCGAGATAGCAGAGCAACTGAATGTGCTCATCAGTGAGACTGTGTGAGTCCGTTTTGGTAGAATTGATGAACTGCATATAGGTGAAACTTGTATTTCCGGCTGCCCGATAGGCTTAAATCGATGGAACCGAGTCCAACGCTGAAGAAAAGTTTTGTCAACTCATCTCACTTTGCAAATGAAATTTCACAAGGAATTAATTTTCATAAGGATTTGCAATGAATTAAACTTAGATATAAAGAGAAATAAAACAGAAACCAAAAGAGATCTAGATGAAGTTGAAGGGAAACACAAGAGCAACAAAACATGCAATGGAAATACAATATACAAAAGAACATTAGAGAACTTCATCTAGAGGTGGTCGGCGACAAAGTCACCTCTGTTAGAGTATATTGACTTGAGAGTCAAGTGAGATCACTTGATCATAGGTCATACTCATCGTTTAAGCTCAAAATGGGGTTGCCATTTTTCATTTAAGCGTCTTGATGTATTTACATCTTGTTGATGTGCTTTAACCCATGACTTTTACTAAAACTTCTCTAAGATGGAATGACATACCTTGGGTTGTGGTGTTGATTTTGATCATGTAGTTGAACTTGTGTTGGATGCTCAAGGTTGATGTAGTCCATCAAGAGTTGGAAGCATCCTTTGGAGTTGAAGTTCATCTTTCTACATGGGTTAGTCTTGCAAGGAATAGCACTTGTGTATCCAAAATGACAATCATGAAATTGACATATTGAGGTAGTCAAAGGATATGTTGAGTGTGTTCATGCTTCCTTGATTCCAACAACCAAAACATAGATACTTGGTGATGTAGAAATTGCTCAAGATGTGAGTGGTTTGCAATCTCATAGATTGAGGCTCAACCAAGTACCTACAAGGGTTAGATAACATGAAAGGATGCAAATATATCCAAGATAAATGATCATCATTGTAAGAGAAGTACCAAGGATTAGTCACATAGGCTCATGCCTTGCACTGTCTTAGGAGTCTCTACTCCAAATTTGAAGCATCAATAATATTCAATTCACCTCTCAAACGGCAAAATATATTTTCATCAAGTGGTTTAGTGAAGATATCGGCCAATTGCTTGTCGGTACGAACATGCTTAAGGTTGATATCTCCTTTAGCAACATGATCACGAATGAAATGATGACGAACATAAATATGCTTAGTTCGAGAATGTTGCACATGATTCCCTTGGGTTGGGCTGGCGCCGACGCTCATCGACCTCACCGGCCCCGACGACGACGACGAGGATGCCTAGGCAGCGCGTCTCCTCGCAGTTTTAAGTTTTATTTAATGTTTTAGTTAATGTAAAAGTGGACTCGTGGACTCCCGCCGGCCTTTATGGCCGGCATTAATGTTTAATTAATGTTTTTATTTTTCAAAATGTTTGCGGTAATGTTTTTTTGCGCGACCTCGAGAATGGGTCGGGCCAGCGTTCGGCGCAAGCACCGACCCAAATGCGAAAGAGTACATGGGTGTCCGCCGGGCCGACCCTAACGGACAAAAAGCGGACGAAATCGCCTTCCGGTTGGGTCGGCACGTTGGAGTTGCTCTAAGCACTTTTTTAACACAGTACGCACGCAAGCGCTCATATATACGCACATACACCCATCCTTATGAACGCGCGCACACACACCCTACCTCTATGAGCACCACTGAGAAACTGAGCCGGCATATCATCTTGAGATTTTACGAAGTCACTGTAGACGCCTCGTAGTTGACGGGAATGTCTCCTCCCACTAAACGTGCATCACCGAAAATCCTGAAATAAATCCAGGATAAATGCGAGCAAGGAAAGAGATCGGTAAGGGAAAAGGCAAAAAAGAATCAGCAAGCCAAGTATGGAGAAAATCAGGTAGAGCCCGGCATCGTAGCGGTACCTACCTATTCTGTGGGATTAATTGGGCATATACGTGATATGTGGAGCCCAATTTTAATAGAGAATGAAGGCCTAGTCGGGTCAGGCCAGAGGCCAATTTAACAGAAGGAAGACAACGGGACAACAACAACAGATACAGTTTGTTTAGGAAAGATTGTGCTCTTCTCGTTTATTTTAAATCTAATCCGCCAATGTTCATAATACGCAAAATCAACGGGTATAAAAGGGGGACGTATGGAGAACTATGAAAACGTCTATCTTTTATTAATAGTTAAAGATAATGTCTTCGAGATCTGGTGGGGGATTGCTGAATTATAGATGAGCCTTGGGCCATATAAACCATAATTCCTCCCTAAGCCCCATGTGGGATGTCATGACATGCTGGGAAGTTTAGTACCATACTGCTAATGGAGGAGAGTTGAGACCTGTTTATAACGGATTCTCTTTTGCATGTTATTGGAGCTTGATAGGAGGAGTGGTACATGCACGCTTCTCCTCTGCTGTCCGTCATGCCTTGACTCGCCCACGCACACGTCGTGTTTCATGAACGAGCCGAACCGAGCTCACACCTATGTCATACTTGCGCTTTATTTTGTCAGCTAGGATTAATTAATTAATTTGAGATCAATTAGGAGTCGTTAATGAATGTGCCACTGTCTGAGACCATGGACTAATAGCCGACTTGTTCATGTGCCTAAGCTCAGGGCTAAAACTGTCAATCCAACGACTATATACTGGAGGTGTTGGCAACCCTAGCTGACACATTCAGTTTCTGCTTGCCACACAATCCTAGCCGTCACTCCACTGTTCCGGTGCTCCATCCAGTCGACTGCGTGCACGGCCGCGGTCCTCCGAAACCCCGCCATTTGCGATCCTACACCGGGAAAAGGGCGATAAGATTTGTTATGAGTGTCTTGACACGTCTGCCCTCTTCGTCTTTGTCCTCGACTTCGACTACTTCTTCGAGACCGACCCCATGAATGACACCGCCACTTCTAAGAAGGAAGGCTGCGGAGGAAGCCGCAACCGCCGCGGTTTTATCCTAGCCTAAACCAGCAAAAGGTATGATTTGTTCACCCCCATTTAACTGTTCATATGCTAGCCGTACTTAGTGTCCACGTAAATATTTCGTTTATATGTTCGATACATGCTCATGGATTAAATAAATCAAAAGGTGGTGATACATCCAGTAAACTCACTGTCCAGTACTGCTACTTTGTCCGTTATATATATACGCCTGGGACAGTCTCATAGTTTCGTGTCAGCTAATATACGCACTAACATGTTGAATCACGTGCTACAGAATGTCTTTCAGGTGTATGTGCATCGCCTTTTGCTGAATTGTATACTTGCATGAAACTGTATTCGATCCCTGGCGCTTTGTTCAAGTACTACTAGACTACTAGTCAAATACCAAGAAAGTTACCTGAAAAGCCACCTTTGGGAAACACTACTGTAAAAATGCTATCGATCCTGAATGTTAATTAATCTCCTCTGGGCACAAGATTACAGCAAGACAGTGCAAGAGGATCGCTCCATGTAGAGCGAGCTAGCTAGTTGGCCAAGAAAAAGGCGCGAGCACGTTGTGTGGAAAAGGCAAACTGCAAGGCCAGCTGTCTCCACCTTCTCCTCCCAGTCTGGCCGGCCCGGGCGTCCATCCGTTTTACTACTGCGAACTAGTGTACATACAGTACGGATCTGCTGTCAATGAATCCTCAGAGAATACCAAAAATGAGACTGGGCATTTTTTACCTAGATCAGTTGTTTTCCATTTTTAATTAATAATAATGATGGCCAGTTCATTCCCACATAAACGGAAAATATCCTGCGTCCCATCGGCCCTTACCTGTCAGTGTCTACAACCTTCATCGCCCTCAATACAAACACCGGATCTACACAGCCAGCCAGGCCATTTTTGTTCGTTACACTGGACAGGACACCGGCAGAAGAGGCGACGTGAGTGGCATCTCTCTCTCCC